>NC_069502.1:122590792-122633292 GCF_027579735.1 Bombina bombina | reverse complement strand
TGGGCACAGTATACGCTGTGAGCCTGACACACACGCTGGCAGGCAGGCAACTGCAATTAGATTACACAGGTAAAAAAAAAAAAGCAGACTGATGTTTTAGCCCTAAAAAGGGCTTTTTGGGGTGCTGTCCTTACAGCAGAGATCAGATGAGTCCTTCAGGACTGTAGTGAACACTGAATACACTAGCCTAGCTATCGATTTCCCTATTAAATCAGCAGCAGCTACACTGTCCCTCCTCTCACTAAGAATGCAGCTTCCAAATGAATCTAAAATGGATGCTGTCCAGGAGGTAGGAGTGTCTGGGAGGGAGGGTCTGCTGCTGATTGGCTGGAATGTGTCTTCTGACTGTGAGGTACAGGGTCAAAGTATTACTCAATGATGACGAATAGGGGGCAGATTGAACATCGCATATGTTCGCCCGCCGTGGCGAACGCGAACAAGCTATGTTCGCTGGGAACTATTCGCCGGCGAACTATTCGCGACATCACTACTAGACACATAACTCTCCAATAGAGCCCTAGACTGTTCGTGATAAGCCACTTCTTTCGTACAACTGCTGTTTTTTATTTACCCACATCAGACCCCCTTTAGGAATTGCCTAAGGGTGACATGATGCCACCTGCATGATATTGTGCCTGATTATCAGAAAATCGCTGGCATGGAGAGAAATCATGGGGACTTTTTTGAGAATTATATTGTAGTGTAGATGTCTCTCCTTCACATCCAGAACCTACATAACTAGATAAGCAGCTCACAAGCTAAACATTTGCTTTCCTAAAATACTTTAACTGACCTCAAAGTATTGACGAGACTTCTTAGATAATCTTGCCAAAGTGTAGAACTTTAGATCAGACCCATTATATGCAGCTGCAGGTTTCCTCTAATTCACCACCATAAAGTGATGGTAAATCCTAGCATTTTTAAAACTCTAGGATTTACCAGTGCAACAAATAAAGTATAATATACTTCATGCTGAAAATTCCTTTATTTGCCAGTAGTGTATGCCGCACTGCGAGCCTCAGGCCGCCACGGCAAAACACTATTTTTCAATGAGGTGACGTTTCCACCTCTTAGCCAATAGCCGTACAGCCCAGCTGGCATTATGCCGGATAGCTAACACACTATTGCTAAGACAACCTCAGTGATAAATAGCGTTCTGCGGTGGGCGGCCCGAGGCGCTCAGCGTGGCATAAACTGCAGACAAATATAGGGGACTTTCAATAATGAAGTATAAAATACTTCATGCTGAAAGTTCCTTTATTTGTTGCACTGGTAAATCCTAGCGTTTCAAAAACGCTAGGATTTACCATCACTTTAACGTTCTTGTTTACCGGATGCCTACATAACGTTACATTTAAAAAAATCTGTGCACTGAATCTTATTCCACAATGATTAGTATTTAAATACTTATTTTTTTCTCTATACTGTCTCTACAATTAACTAAAAAGTTATTAAATAGAATGGGGGAAAATAATCACAGTTTCTGAAGGTATTACCATCTCCAAAATTGGAAAAACTCCCTCCAAACAATGAAGATGTTAGAGACATTGGCCGCTCTAAAAGGTGGGAAGCAGGGGAGGCACAGAAAAAAGTCAAAGGGTGAAACACAATAATGAGATCTGTTGTCCCTGAAAGTGCAGCCCATTTGATTGGGTTGTGGTTTCAAAGAGCAAAAACATTTTATATACAAAAATAAATCTAAAACGAGCCATTTACCATTTATTTTATACTCTGCAGCTGGTATAACAAATCATGGGAAAACAATTCTACACTATACTGTCCCTTTAGGAAAGTTTAGGGCCATAGTTTTAATACACCTTTTAATTCAGCCTTGTTATTCAGTATATGTTGCCCTGGGATAAGATCAATAGATTTATGAGGTAACAGATGTCGCTTTGACTTGTAATATGAAACAAAATAAGCCCTGCAGAGAGTTTTTCGCCATATGTTATACATTTAATGGATAGCCGTTCTACATACAAGGTCAGAATTGTTAAGAGCAAATGGATAAAAATGTAATAAATATGAATACTATTACTAAAAACAATGTATTTTTGACAATTCTGAATATTAGAGAACCGCAAAGATCAATTGGGCCTAAAGAATGCAGTTTTTTCCTTCTAGTTTTTCTTGTTTGTTTCATAAACTATCTCTGTAAAATCAAAATAAATATATGTTAAGGGCACAAGAATTTCATTACTCCACTAGTTCTGGGTTAGTAGGTTCAGTTTTGACTTTATCAGCATTTTCTACACAAGCAGGCGCAAAAAACTAATGTTAATCCTTATAACAAACCCATGATTAAAAAAAAAGTGAAGCATTCAACAGTCTGTATGTAATCTCTCTCTCTCTCTCTCTCTCTCTCTCTCTCTCGCTCTCTCTCTCTCTCGCTCTCTCGCTCTCGCTCTCGCTCTCTCTCGCTCTCTCTCTCTCTCTCTCTCTCTCTCTCTCTCTCTCTCTCTCTCTATATATATATATATATATATATATATATATATATATATATATATATATATATATCTCTCTATCTCTCTCTCTCTATCTCTCTCTCTCTATCTCTCTCTCTCTCTCTCTCTCTCTCTCTCACCTTTCTCTCCGTTTGCATGGTACTAGATACATGTGGACCAGTGTGGATTTTATTGTGACATATTTACAGATTTTATTTATTCAGGCTACAACTTCTTGCCATGCGCTGACACATGTTTGTTTTTCTCCAGATGAATACAAGAGTAACGTAGCCTGTGAAGATGACAGGTTGAGGCTAAACTGTAAGAAAAACACAGTGATAGCTATTTATTCAGCTACCTTTGGAAGATTACAGGGAGGCAGTTTGGAGTGTCCATACCAGAACCTGGGAATGCCTTCAGTAGGTAAGGCCTAAATTCATTTTATTGCTAATGTTATTGGTGTGGGACAAAGTAAGAAAAATAATGAAAATGAAACTGGTTCACCAGGAGAAGCAAATCAAATACTCCCAAGTATCATCTGCAGGTAGTAGACGTACTCAACAGAGGGTAAGAAGTGAATACAGCGCCAACAAGAGGCCAAGGGATAAATATACTCACAGAGAGATAAAAGAAGATTATTTAATGAACCATGTTAAAAAGCATCAGTAAAAAATGTAAAAAACACATATAGATAAAATTGCAAAAACAGGAATATCTTGCAGGAGCGGCAAAAGCTGATAATTACAATAAAAACAGGTGATCAGTGTGAGTGGTACACCAGATTAAGAGTGTAAACTAGTGAAACAGAATAAGCCTAAGTACAACTATAACAAGTGCATCAAGCAAGAAATTAATAAACAATAGTACAAACAATAATGTTCAAAAAATAGTGTGCCAAAAAAATAGAAAAATGCACTGCAGTGCAAAAAGAGGGTCAAATAGTGAGTGCAAATGGATATAACAAATGCTAGCTACTAATCCAGTGATATAAAGATATAATTAAATAAAATACACAATATGCAATAACATAAAAAATATATTCCAAAAAAGTATTCCAAAAAGTTGATCAACAAATGTTAGTGAAGAACAAAAATAAGTAAATCAAAACCAAAAAAATGAAAAAAATGGGTGATGAAAAACAAGGTGAAAGTGGAGGAAATTGGTTCCTTCAATATTAGTTACTTTAACAGATCCAAATTCCTGACCTGAGTGTGGTAGCTGAAGTAGCTGATTGGATCCTAGCACCTGTCAGCTGCTCCTATGGTATTCTAAAAAGTGCCCCTGAAAAAAAGGAATTCACAACATAGTGTATCCAATATGAGAATGAAGTAAAGATTAAAATAATGCTTACCAATATGTCAACGCGTTTCTGCCCTCAAAAAAGGGTCTTTCTCAAGACTAAAATATTGGTAATGGCAGCTAGCCTTATATACAGTTTAGAAGTAGCCTATATGTTAGTTTAATTGATTAATTGTATTGTTTGGGCGCCAAATCCCTCCACTTCCTGTGTAACATCTAAAAGATTCCCCCATAAGGTGTAACATTACTTCCTATGTAACATCTAAAAAATTCCCCCATATGGCAAACCGGAAGTCCCTCCACTTCCTGTGTAACATCTAAAAGATTCCCCCATAAAGTGTAACATCACTTCCTATGTAACATCTAAAAAATTCCCCCATATGGTAAACCGGAAGTATATAAATCTTACCGGATTAATATTATACATATCTAAATATATAAGTCATTCAAAAGGCATGTATATGGCCTTAGATTTATCCAGTTGTTTCTTTCTCAATTACCGGTATGTTTATTTTGGCTTACCGGTTTCGAGCCCAATATCGGAGCTACCCGGAAGTGACGTAACCGTTGACACTACCCCCTTTTTCAGTACTCAACAGAGGGCACTGGCGCAAAATCTTTTTTTTTTGGACCCCCTTGATAACTCAGAGTAGTAGCAATAGTAATAGTATACATGCTGCCCATAATGATTTTGAGGATAAAGAGACAAACAGACAGACACATAGACAGATAGGATGAACCTGCACGAATAAAAGGCTTCCCTGCATTAGAAGTGTACACATTTTACACACTCCTATTTATAGATTGTTTGCTATGGGCCCTGCTGCCATGGCACCTGCTGCGCCAATGGTAGTTCTGCCCCTGATCATCTGGGTTTTCCACCTCTAAATGAAAGTTACATCATCTCTGAAAGTGAGAGGAACTGTTGAAACTGTAGTGAGGTATATCTGAAAGTGCTTTAAAAACACACAGCAATTCACTGATTTGACAAATATTTATTGAAGAGACATTACAGGGAGTGCAGAATTATTAGGCAAATGAGTATTTTGACCACATCATCCTCTTTATGCATGTTGTCTTACTCCAAGCTGTATAGGCTCGAAAGCCTACTACCAATTAAGCATATTAGGTGATGTGCATCTCTGTAATGAGAAGGGGTGTGGTCTAATTACATCAACACCCTATATCAGGTGTGCATAATTATTAGGCAATTTCCTTTCCTTTGGCAAAATGGGTCAAAAGAAGGACTTGACAGGCTCAGAAAAGTCAAAAATAGTGAGATATCTTGCAGAGGGATGCAGCACTCTTAAAATTGCAAAGCTTCTGAAGCGTGATCATAGAACAATCAAGCGTTTCATTCAAAATAGTCAACAGGGTCTTAAGAAGCGTGTGGAAAAACCAAGGCGCAAAATAACTGCCCATGAACTGAGAAAAGTCAAGCGTGCAGCTGCCAAGATGCCACTTGCCACCACTTTGGCCATATTTCAGAGCTGCAACATCACTGGAGTGCCCAAAAGCACAAGGTGTGCAATACTCAGAGACATGGCCAAGGTAAGAAAGGCTGAAAGATGACCACCACTGAACAAGACACACAAGCTGAAACGTCAAGACTGGGCCAATAAATATCTCAAGACTGATTTTTCTAAAGTTTTATGGACTGATGAAATGAGAGTGAGTCTTGATGGGCCAGATGGATGGGCCCGTGGCTGGATTGGTAAAGGGCAGAGAGATCCAGTCCGACTCAGACGCCAGCAAGGTGGAGGTGGAGTACTGGTTTGGGCTGGTATCATCAAAGATGAGCTTGTGGGGCCTTTTCGGGTTGAGGATGGAGTCAAGCTCAACTCCCAGTCCTACTGCAAGTTACTGGAAGACACCTTCTTCAGGCAGTGGTACAGGAAGAAGTCTGCATCCTTCAAGAAAAACATGATTTTCATGCAGGACAATGCTCCATCACACGCGTCCAAGTACTCCCCAGCGTGGCTGGCAAGAAAGGGTATAAAAGAAGAAAATCTAATGACATGGCCTCCTTGTTCACCTGATCTGAACCCCATTGAGAACCTGTGGTCCATCATCAAATGTGAGATTTACAAGGAGGGAAAACAGTACACCTCTCTGAACAGTGTCTGATAGGCTGTGGTTGCTGCTGCACGCAATGTTGATGGTGAACAGATCAAAACACTGACGGAATCCATGGATGGCAGGCTTTTGAGTGTCCTTGCAAAGAAAGGTGGCTATATTGGTCACTGATTTGTTTTGGTTTTGTTTTTGAATGTCAGAAATGTATATTTGTGAATGTTGAGATGTTATATTGGTTTCACTGGTAAAAATAAATAATTGAAATGGGTATATATTTGTTTTTTGTTAAGTTGCCTAATAATTATGCACAGTAATAGTCACCTGCACACACAGATATCCCCCTAAAATAGCTATAACTAAAAACAAACTAAAAACTACTTCGAAAACTATTCAGCTTTGATATTAATGAGTTTTTTGGGTTCATTGAGAACATGGTTGTTGTTCAATAATAAAATTAATCCTCAAAAATACAACTTGCCTAATAATTCTGCACTCCCTGTATAGTGAGCATGATCTAATTCATTAGCATATGCAATTTTAGCACTACTGACTCTATGAGATTAACCCCTGGTGAAGAGGGGTTATGTGACTGTCCCTGCTGATTGGCTAACTGGCCATGTCTGCTCAATATATTAAAAGAACAAGGTACAGTAATTTAAATTCATTAATTTAAAAATCAGCAATTCAATAAATACAGAAGCATGTAATGAATAATTAAATATATAGAAACCAGAAAGAGTCTGATAAATATCAACTAAATATAAATGAACACCAAAATTAATGTATGTTACTATCAATCTGCAAAGAATAAAAGAACATTTAACAACTTTCACTTTCATCATTTAATTTGTTTTTCCTGTAACACCATTGTGTTTCCACTCACCTCAGGGAGCCATGAGAGCCATGAAGAACCCTGATATTCCTACATACTGAGCAGCGATTGGTTCATATTTGTAGAAGCTTGTTTAAACCTGTCCCTAATTGGCTGCAGCAAAGAACGTAAAATAAATACCATTCTAGAAGATTTTTAAAAGGGTGTGTCCTAGCCCTTGATAAACAGTGCATATTTTACTAGGAAAATTAGTTTTTAATGGGTTTTAAAATATTTATTTTGCATTCAGATCTTTTGTTATGTTGTAAAACATTTAGATAAATGAAGTAAAAAATTACTTTAATGTACCTTTAAAATACTAAATAAATGATAAATTTGATGGCTTCTAACCACAGGTTAGCCTGAGATATTATGTGTAACACTCCTCTATCAGACCAAACTCGGCCAGTAGTCTTGTTATCCCAGCATTGAGCCAGAATGATAGGGAATATCCCAGAGCAGAGAAAGTTAGTGAGATGAGGAAGGTGGCACTCAACACAGGCAGGACAGTCCCCAGCGGCAACGGCAGAGCAGTCCAAGGATGAACCACTAGAATGGTCAGGCAGGCAGGGTTTGGCACCAGTAAAGCAGTCCAAGGGAACACCACTAGAATGGGCAGGCAGGGTTTGCAACAGTAAAGCAGTCCAAGGGCACACCACTAGAATGGTCACACAGGCAGGGTTCGGCAACAGTAATACAATCCAGCAATTAAGGGGTAAAGCAGGTAGAGTAGTCAGACAGGCAGGTTCAGCAATAGTAATTAAATCCAGCAGTTAAGGGTTAAAGCAGGTAGAGTAGTCAGGCAGGCAGGTTCATCAACAGTATTTCACTCTAGCAGTTAAGGGGTAAAGCAGGTAGAGTAGTCAGACAGGCAGGTTCAGCAATAGTAATTCAATCCAGCAGTTAAGGGTTAAAGCAGGTAAAGTAGTCAGGCAGGCAGGTTCATCAACAGTATTTCACTCCAGCAGTTAAGGGGTAAAGCAGGTAGAGTAGTCAGGCAGGTAGGTTCATCAACAGTATTTCACTCCAGCAGTTAAGGGGTAAAGCAGGTAGAGTAGTCAGGCAGGTAGGTTCATCAACAGTATTTCACTCCAGCAGTTAAGGGGTAAAGCAGGTAGAGTAGTCAGGCAGGCAGGTTCAGTAACAGTAATAAGGCACATAGAACAATCTGTCACACCCAGGAGCACACAAAGTAACACCTATACTTGGGCAGTGACAGATCGTTTGTAACAATTTTAAATAGGTGCAGGATTCGCGCCACAGAGGTCTGACCGCCATCTGGAGCTTGCGGCGATGACGTCAGTGCCACACGCATCCGGACCCGACACTGCCCCTGGCAACGAGCAGGGAAGGAGCCGACCCGCCCCTAGCAACGGCTAGAGCGGTGCGGCGTGACCTTATGCAGATGTATTTTTAAATGTATATAATTTGTTTAAATATTTAAGAAAAAGTGTAAAGTTTTACTCTCAGTAAAGTAATAGACACCTCCATGTTATAAAGGGTTTCCTAGTTTTCAAATCCTCTTCTTATCTTATCTCTGTTGCTCTTCCAGTAAGGGACATATAAATGAACTACTTTAGTAGAAAATCATTATAATAAACAACTTGCATAAAGTATTGAAATGTGAGATCAAATAATACTAAGACTTAACGTTTATTAAGTCATAAATAAAATCGGATAGTGTGCATTAAAAACACACTTAGGTACCTTGATTAGTTTAATGTGTATTAGTTAATGGCTTTCCTATCCAAACCAACATATACCACTCACTATTTATATTAATCATATTACAGTACTTTATTATGTACCATCACTTTCTTCTATAGTTTAGGTCATGCTAATAACCACACATTCACTTTTCACTTATTCCGATATTATTGTAAATGTACCTTTTTCACTTTCCTAGTAGGATCTCGTTTTATTAATATTATAATTGGTTGATCACACACAATAGCAACACTATGCACTTCATTGAACGAATACTATGGTTATCTCAATCGAACTGTATTACTTTTTTTTTAACGTAAAACACTATGGGGTCAATTTAATAAAGTGCGGACGAACATGATACACTGTATGGTATCATGTTTGCCGAACATCGGCATTTATCGATGTGCGGCAAACATGGTGAACTGCTGGTGCTCTGCCGCCCCCTGCAGATTTGCGGCCAATCAGCCGCTAGCAGGGGGTGTCAATCTATCAGATCGTATACGATCGGGCTGATTGCTGTCCGTCACCTCAGAGGTGACGGATGAGTTAAGGAGCAGCGTTCTTAGGACCGCTGCTTCTTAACTTTCGCTTCAGGCGGAACTGAAGCGGAGAGGGTCGGAAGCAGCATCCGCTGTTTCATAAATCGACCCCTATGGGTTCACTTTGTTGTTATTTCTGTTGAATTTGACTCACAACATTTTTATTTACGATTATCCTCCATTTCTTTCAATTCAAGTCAGAACACACACACATATCGGCTCTAAAAGCATTTATTTTGTAACAAATCAGGGTACATTTGGCAATACAAGTGTTCATCTAATATTTATTTAAAATGTGCAAATTTTCCATTCATATATCAGCAGGCTGCTAGTGCCAGTTATGGACATAATACTTTTTCAATGCAATTCTATTGCCACTTACTACCTTTTAATGTATCAATCTTACAGCGGTTAGCTCAATGCTGTATCAGCCAGGATGGCTGGGATATCCATTGGATTGGCTGTCCGGTGATGATGTATGAAATGTGGGCGTGATCTAAGATTCACTCCAGAGGTGTAACTAGAAATCACAGGGCCCAGGTGCAAGAATCTAAGAAGCCCCCCCCCCCCAAAAAAAGTGAATTTGATACATATCTTTTTTTTTTTTTTACATTTAACACAGAAAAGAAATGTGAATCAGATTACATGTCTGCAAAAGGAGGTACCCTGTGCCCACAGTCTGTGAGATGGTCTGACCCCCTATTACTGTATATAGTGACACTGTTTAACCCACCAGTACTGTATATAGTGAGTCAGTGACACAATCTGTAATCTGCCAGTGAGATGGCTGGCCTGACCCTACCCACCCCAGTACTTTATAAAGTGACCACAGTAGTCTGTGACATGGCCCAGCCCCCCCGTACTGTATATAGTGGTACTGCATAGACTGACACTGTTTAGCCCCCGCCCCCCCATGCTGTAGTAACAAGGTCTGTAATTTGCTGGTTCCACAAACATACACACACACATACATGCATAAATACACACACAGTCACATACATACATACACACACACATAGTTACATACACACACACACAAACACATAAACACCAGTGGGTAAAACAGAAACACTAACCCCTGTAGTCAGAGACACTAGTGAAGCATCATGTCACACTCACATGATATCAGTGCAGGCAGTGGCAGGTCAACGTTTTTTATTGTAAAAAAAAATATAACTTTTTTTTTTTTTAAACTGGGCCCCCACCCTTGGGGGCCCAGTCGCAATTGCGACCTCTGCACCCCCTGTAGTTTCATCCCTGATTCACGCTATAAAAAGCCGACAACCCAGCAGCAAGCTTACCCTTTAACAAAGCCGGTCACGGCGAAACATGTTAGGGTACTGGTGAGGAGTCCTAGGAGCTCCTATGTTTTAGCTAGCCTTAGGCTACCTTACTGTAGTTTATTTACTTGTTTATTAGATGGAGTGTTTTGCCTCTAACGGTTTTCATTATGAAGCTGCTCAGGGACACTGTTGAGTATTATCCTGTTAACATGATTTGCACTTACTAGTCCTAATATTTCGTTGCTTAAATTTCATTACCCTCATGATTTATTATCTGTGTTTAAAGATACACTATTAAGACGTAGCAATACGCTTTATTTGAGCCTATCCACTTGGCACTAATTTCATTGTGTATCTTGTGATTCCAATACTTATATTGTACCAGCAATTTGCTTCTCCATGTATCAGAGGGCAAAGCTCGTATACTAGTTGGTATTAAGAGCGTTTAATTTTTTGAATGCCAAGGGGACCCGTTTTTTTACAATTGCATATCACAGGTTATTCAATTTCAGTTAACCGGCTGTATATCACTTGTGCTGGATACTGCAAATAACAAATGCAAATAACTGTTGGTAACTCACTCCATTAACTAATACTTATTACACTACTCAAGGTACCGAAGTGTGTTTTTAATGCATTCTATCCTATTTTATTTATGACTTAATTCAGTATTATTTGATCTCACATTTCAATACTTTATGTAAGTTGTTTACAATAATTAGCTGTGCAGTTGAATGATTTTCTCTAAACCCAAGAGTGCTATAAGTATATTCTCCACAACAGATGGCCCCTTCACCTCTTAATACTTCTGTATTAACCAATTCAATACACAGCACCTACAACCCATAATATGGGCTCTCTGTTCATAGAAAATTATACATGGGATTAAAGGAGTTTAGACACACCAAAGTAGTGCCATTGGATTTCTTTTCTTAGTGAACTACTATAGTATCTTTCAAGATTTAATGTCTCTTTAAATCTAACACTTTATAGCACCTAAATCCACTACATACAGGGATTAATTGCCCCCATTAATTGTTTGGGCTTTTCAAACACAGCATAAGTGGGAAGTCAAATGCCAATTAACACTTGTGTACATGATCTTCCTCTTTAGTAATATATTATAATACTTATTTACACCTTTTATAAATGTGTCACATATAGACCTTCCTTACTACAAAATATTGTCTATAAACACGCATTTCCTGTTTGTTTCAAAATTAGCCAAGCATCTTTAAAGGGACAGTCTTCTAAAAAATGTCTAACTTTTAAAAAGTTAGATAACACCTTTACTACCATTACCCCAGCTTTGTACAGCCAACATTGTTATATTAATATACTTTATAACCTTTAAAGCTCTAAATATCTGCCTGTCTCTAAGCCACTACAGACCGCCTCTTATCTCATTGCATTTTAATAGCTTTTCACAGCCAGGTAGTGCTAGTTCATGTGTGCCATATAGATAAACATAGTGCTAACTCCCGTGGAGTTATTCATGAAGCAGCAATAATTGGCTAAAATGCAAGTTTGTAAATAGCACTGAGATAAGGGGCTGCAGAGATTTAGATACAAGGTAATCACAGAGGTAAAACGTATATTAATATAACTGTTGGTTATGCAAAACTGGGGAATGGGTAATAAAGGGATTATCTATCTTTTTAAACAATAACAATTTTGAAGTAGATTGTCCCTTTAACATATTTAACTAGTGTTGTTATTTTTCAGAATTTATTTTATTATTTATGAATTTAGTGTTCCTATAACAGCACATTAACAATCTCATGTGGTTGTGTAAAAAAATATGCTTTGTCCGACACGACACCCCCTAAAGAGACAAAAAAGTAAAATTGGTAACGTAGATTTTAAAAAAATGCTACAAATTGCATCTAGCTAATTTTCAGCATTTGCAGGTTACAGACTTGCTTTTTTGACTCTCTAGAGAGCTTGGGAAAAAGCACATTTTTTTTTTACAGCAAGAGGTACATAACATAGTATCTTTGTTATACTTGACATTTGATATTTAATTTTATTTAACTGTCATTGATAATTTACTATTTAGTTATTTAATATGTTACTTTCTATTACTTCATTAACCCCTTGACTGCTAGAGTGGTCTGCAGTCTATGTAAATAAATATCCTAATGAATACAGTGATTTATTGTTGCATGGAAATGATAAATCACATTTTATGCTGTTTTCTCATGTGAGGTACAATTACATGGTAATAAATAAATAAAGGAAGTTACTGATCTGATATCAGTGTTCACAGCATATATCTGTGATATTACCCAACATGCTTGGAAACAAAATGGCTCCATTACTGAATGCACTGACCCTGCTACACATCTCTGTGGGTGATGCATTAAAAAACCTAAACATTGCTGTCTGAATTTCTCAGTTAATGTTAATCTCTGTTTTTAAATATTATTTTTTTTTACAACAAATATACAACATACATTATTCATTTGCTAGTTACAGATTATTTATATTTTACAGGGATATAAAAAAAAGTCAGTTTTGATGCTGTAATAAATAAAAAAAAGGCAGTGAGTGGGTAATATAACATTTTAAAATATGTATTATTTATCATTCTAAAAGGATTTTACATTTTTTTTATTTATTTATTCATTTATTATTTAACTTAATTTTTGCAGTCCATTACTTCCTGTCACAATCCCACATGGAGATTGGGTTTATACGGGAAGGCAATTATAGTTTGATGTCATAAATCTTCTAGAGTAACATGACTTGATTTAGTATTCAGTGAATGCCAAAGAATGCCAGAGAAACAGAAAGTCAGATTTGCCCATGCCCAGAAGAGGCAGAATGCCACTTAAGTTACCTGCATGTCAGCTCCCTATTTTCCCTGAGGGCAGTGACTACTGAGAATGTGTTTATTTAGCAAGAAAACAATTCATTTGTTTTTTGTTTTTAACACTGTCTGTTTCTTTTTATGTTTACTTTGATTTAGCAGAATTGTTTTTACTTTTGACTAGACTGTCCCTTTAACTAGTTCCCTTTAAATGTATATTCATTCAACTATAATTTCCAATGGGAAGAGGGGGGAATCCAGCTTTTCATTCCATGATAATTTAAAAGGACAATAAACAACTTGAGATTTTCAATTAAATGTTGTGTAATGAAACATATTTGCATTATACATTCATTATTTATTTTGCCCACTTTGCATGTAATTTAGTTCTGAAAATTGAACATTTCAGGTCTTGAAATGCACCCTGCTGACTTTTCAAGACTAACTCTGTTACATATCTCTCCCTAATTGGCTTTATTCGATAACTGCAAAATAAAATGTTTACTAACTTTATGACAGTGCCTAACCTTGTCTGTGGACTAAAGTCTAGACTGGCTCCTCCAAATAATGCAAATGGAGTGTGGAGTTTGGCCACTACAACATTATTACAGTAAAAAGGATGTGAATTTGTTTAAAAAAAAAAAAAGTTAAAACTTGGCTGATATGTTATTCTATAGCAACACAACAGAAATGTCTTGTAATTACAGTGGCCAGATTACAAGTGGAGCCTAAATATTGCTTGCATACTAATGTGAGTTGGCATTACAAGTAAAGCACAATGTGAATGCAAGCTTGCGTTCACATTGCTAGGAAGCATTCTGATGCCCTCAGGGGGTAAGTAGTACAGCGATGGCAGCAAATATATATATATACACTGTACAGTTGTGCTCATAAGTTTACATACCCTGGCAGAATTTATGATTTCTTGGCCATTTTTCAGAGAATATGAATGATAACACAAAAACTTTTCTTTCACTCATGGTTAGTGTTTGGCTGAAGCCATTTATTATCAATCAACTTTGTTTACGCTTTTTAAATCATTAATGACAACAGAAACTACCCAAATGACCCTGATCAAAAGTTTACATACCCTGGTGATTTTGGCCTGATAACATGCACACAAGTTGACACAAAGGGGTTTGAATGGCTATTAATGGTAACCATCCTCACCTGTGATCTGTTTGCTTGTAATTAGTGTGTGTATAAAAGGTCAATGAGTTTCTGGACTCCTGACAGACCCTTGCATCTTTCATCCAGTGCTGCACTGACGTTTCTAGTTTCTGAGTCATGGGGAAAGCAAAAGAATTGTCAAAGGATCTGTGGGAAAAAGGTAGTTGAACTGTATAAAACAGTAAAGGGATATAAAAAGATATCCAAGGAATTGAGAATGCAAATCAGCAGTGTTCAAACTCTAATCAAGAAGTGGAAAATGAGGCGTTCTGTTTGATAACATACTGCATTCATCGTGCAATCAATTCTGACCAAATTTCCTGTGACTTTGTAGCTCACACATCCCCAAAACATCAGCGATCCACCTCCTTGTTTCACAGTAGGAATGGTGTACCTTTCATTATAGGCCTTGTTGACTCCTCTCCAAATGTAGCATTTATGGTTGTGGACAAAAAGCTAAATTTTGGTCTCATCACTCCAAATGACTTTATGCCAGGTTTGAGACTTGTCTCTGTGCTGTTTAGCGTATTGTAAGCGGGATACTTTGTGGCATTTGCGTAGTAATGGCTTTCTTCTGGCGACTCGACCATTCACCCCATCTTTTTTCAAGTGCCTCCTTATTGTGCATCTTGAAACAGTCACACCACATGTCCTGTATTTCACCAAACAATTTTCCTGGCAGTTGTGGCTGAAATTTTAGTTGGTCTACCTGACCGTGGTTTGGTTTCAACAGAACCCCTCATTTTCCACTTCTTTATTAGAGTTTGAACACTGCTGATTTGCATTCTCAATTCCTTGGATATATTTTTATATCCCTTTCCTGTTTTATACAGTTCAACTACCTTTTCCCGCAGATCCTTTGACAATTCTTTTGCTTTCCCCATAACTCAGAATCCAGAATTGTCAGTGCAGCACTGGATGAAAGATGCAAGGGTCTGTCAGGAGTCCAGAAACTCATTGACCTTTTATACCCACACACACACACACACACTAATTACAAGAAAACAGATCACAGGTGAGGATGGTTACCTTTAATAGCCATTCAAACCCCTTTGTGTGCATGTTATCAGGCCAAAATCACCAGGGTATGTAATCTTTTGATCAGGGTCATTTGGGTTGTTGTTGTCATTATGATTTAAAAAGAGTAAACACAGTTGATTGATAATAAATAGCTTCAGCCAAACACTAACCATGAGTGAAAGAAAAGTTTTTGTGTTATCATTCATATTCTCTGAAAAATGGCCAAGAAATCATAAATTCTGCCAGGGTATGTAAACTTATGAGCACAACTGTGTATATAAGAAGTCCTGACTGACTGATCAACGCCCAGCTCAAACCATTTAACCTAGGAACATGAAATTTGGAAGGTACATTGTTTTCATGACGTAGGCACCCACTAAGGAAGGATTTTTGGAAATGATGTCACTAAGGCGATGAAAAAGGGGGGTAAAATTTTTTATGAGTATACCTATATCTTAAAAACCAAATATGTTACAGATGTGAACATTGGTATTTAGATTTGTCTTTAAAAATAAAGAAACACAACTTTTTAAAACATAACAAAGTGACAGCACCTTTGTGAGTTGGATTGGCACATTTCCATCTCTGACATAATATACTGGGACATAGCGAAGGAAGCACCTGGCTCCTGATACCTGGTGAGGGTGAGCTGTTACACCCTAACATATCAGCCTGCTCCTATAAGCACATTAGGGTGCTGTCATCAAATGTGAGTATCCATTGAGATTACAAATGTATCGGTTGATCTACACATGAGGCGCCCCTCTATCTATTATTTCTAAAAATAAACAAAGGTGTTTTACCATTTCCTGAAGGGGGGTGAAAACGGGGAGTGATTTATGAGGATACCTATATCTCAAAAACCGAAGATGTTAGAAAAGTAAAAATTATCATTTAAAATCTTCATTATAAAGTAAGTTTAAATGCCAAACTTCTTGCTCCTAAAGTCATTAGTTCTCAATATATAGATATCACTAAAAAATGAATACTCTTTTTTTTTTAACATCTGACAGTTGAGTCATAGTGGTCGATTTATCAAGGGCCGAATGGCCCCTGATGCCCCTGTTTTCTTTAGGCTCGCCGGAAACAGCAGTTATGAAGCAGCGGTCTTAAGACCGCTGCTCCTTAACTGGTCCGCTGCCTCTGAGGCTGCAGACATCAATGCGCCCGATTGTATATGATCGGGTTGATTGACACCCCCTGCTAGCCGATTGGCCGCGAATCTGCAGGGCTCGGCATTGCACAAGCAGTTGACCAGAACTGTGCAATTACCACTCAGAGTGACATCAGTGTTTTTACTCAGATACACTCGCAACAGAAGCATCTGACAGAAGCACTTTTATTCCATACTGCACTGAGACTATAGTAGATATATCAAGCAAATGCATATAGAGAGTAAACTACTGGTTAATGTTATCAGCTGGTAATGTTAATAAACAACATAAAATATGCGTGACGTGAAGATACATTAGAATTAGGAAACCACATGCTTCCACCCGCTATGCCAGTCACAGACTCAGAGCGAATGCTGCCCACCTGCCCGGTGGGTATATAATGCGGGCACAGAGCAGGGTCAAAGCTCAGTTAACACTGTATAATATGGTAAAAAGAAAAGATTGGGACTTACTGTGATACAGCAACCGGTGTGCGCCTCTGAGGGCCGCCATATTTATGTAAAGTGGAAGCATTCCCTTAGTTAGTGTGCTGCTGCTGTCGGATATGAAGGGCTCCTTGCTTGTTTTGCTGGCCCAGTGCAGGCATTGGACTGTAACCTGAGCACAACACGCATATGCGCTAGACAAGAGGTTGGCATTATATAAGGAACCACCCACTGTGTGTGACTGGCATAGATAGACATGCTATGCTAGGAACACCTACTGCATGTGACTGCTATATACACACTATAATGGGAACACCCACACCATGATTGATATGTACACAATTTGCTGAGTGGCTGCTGGTATCATTTGAGAACTGTTCCCATTGAGTGACTGGTTTACAAAGTTTTTTGAGAACGTTTACAGTTCGTGGCTGGTGTCATAGCTACCCTAGGTGAAGGCGCATTGCGTGTAAGAGATTTATTCTATACAGTCTCCCTGTAAGAGTCTGGTTTGCACACATTGTGCAGGGAACAGTTTCAGTGTGTTGCTTGTAAAAGGTCAGCATTATTCCACTGAGAAAGTGATACACATACAATATTATGTGTTAATACCCCCTTGGTGTGACTAGGGTTACCATCTTTCCAGAATTATGACACACTTATTTATACAATAACAAAATTATTTTTTTGAGGGGGCACAGCGTTTCATTTGGGCGGGCATTGCCCATCAATGCCCCCCCCCCCCTGGAGCTGACCCTGGAAATATAGGAATAGGGAGTAACATAGAGACACAGAGAGAGAGGGAGACACCCATGACAAGAGAAAAAACAGCAGAGATACGAAGAAACAAAGCCAGAGAGAAATATACATGGATGGACAGTTGCACTTAGGGCTCGATTTATCAAAGCCTTACGGCTGCAAGTTCTCACAAGAACTTGCTCGCCGTAATTTAACAAGCAGCGGTCACCAGACCGCCGCTTCCCTAACGTCTTTGCCACCTCTAAGGTGGCGAAATTCAATCTCTGCGGTCGAGTCCGACCGAGGAGATTGACAGCTCCTGCCCGTGCGTGATTGGCTGTGCGCGGGATTGCACGCGAGTGCAAAATTGCGCTTGTGTGCAATGGTGATTACCTGCGGGTAATTTCGCTCCGCCACAGGCGAGCTGAGGCGTACAGAGGCGCATATACGCGCCCCTGTACGCCTCACCTTTGATAAATCTAGCCCTTAAAGAGAGGGAAAGAGAAACACAATAGGAAAAGAAAGAAAGAGAGGGTTCCAGGCTCCGAGTGATTAAAGGGCAACCAGATAACCACTTCATTGAAGTGACAAGATCACAGATATGAAAGCAAGATAAATGTTCCCAGACAGGCACACAGTTCTGAATAAAAGTTCTTGCTTTCCCTTTCAATCAGTTTGCTCCATCACTGTAACACTTCCTGAATGGTTAGGTAAATGTAACAATCTGTGTGTAAAAATAAAATCTCTTCTCAAAAGAACTTGTTTTTTTGACAAAACAATTTTGTTATGTCGACAAAACAAGTTAAAAAATTAAACATGCATGGCCTCTCTGGGCTTCCGTACTATCTGAATCATTAAAGAAAAAAAATGTGTGTTTCATATCCCTTTAAGGTTAAAGGGACATGAAATCCCAAATGTTTCTTTCATAATTTAGATAGAACATACAAGTTTTTTTTAAAAAGTTTCCAATTTACTTCTATTGCTCTCATGTTACTTTTGGTTGTTGAAGAGCATACCAAGGTAGGTAGCATGCTTGAGTCTGGATCACTAATTGGCAGGAAACACTGCCAGCATCTAGTGCTCTTGCAAATGTATAACATTATTGCAAATATGGTGCCATATAATGTTGCAGACACATGCACGCTTCGGGAATGAAGTTAGTTTGATTATAGAATTGAATTGGAAGATTTTGTTTTATGCAAAAACACTTTTGGGTTTCATGTCCCTTTAAGAATCCTGCAGAATGCACTTCATCCCCTCTCTCGGCAGTGTAAAACCACAGATAAAGGAGGCAAATTAATAAATTGCAAAGTTGTTTTACTATACATTACTGCACATTTCATGGGGAAATATGTTTTGAGTTTAATGTCCTTTTAACAACACATAGAGCATATTCTTATGTTCTTTACAAGCAGGTGAAATAAAACTTGCATCACCTTAAAAATATCCAGAAACAATGTGGCAAATTATAAAGAATAAATACTATATTTAGAATGCAAAACAAAAAACAAAAATATGTTTATTACAATGGTATTTACACTGGGTTGTTTATCATCTTTCAGTAAAAGGTAATCGCCTAGATTACGAGTTTTGGGGTAACAGGGGTGCAGTGCTAACGAGCAGTTTTTTCTCACCGCTCACTTACCTGCAGCGCTGGTATTACTGGTTTTTACAAACCCGGCGTTAACAGGAAAGAAGTGAGCGTAGAGCAAAATTGAGCTGCACACTGCACTTCAATACCAGCACTGCTTAAGTCAGCGGTGAGCTGGTTTTACGTGCTCATGCACGATTTCCCCATAGACATCAATGGGGAGAGCTGGCTGAGAAAAAGTCTAACAATTGCCAAAAAGCAGCGTATAACTCAGTAACGCAGCCCCATGAACCCCAAGTTTAAACACCCCTAATCTTACACTTATTAACCCATAATCTGCCACCCCGACATCGCCAACACCTACATTATACTTGTTAACCCCTAATCTGCCGCTCCGGACATCGCCGCCACCTATATTATATTTATTAACTCCTAATCTGCTGCCCCTGACATCACCAACACCTACATTATACTTATTAACCCCTAATCTGCCGCTCCGGACATTGCCGCCACCTACATTATATTTATTAACCCCTAATGTGTCGCCCCCAATGTCGCAGTAACCTACCTACACTTATATTTAATAATTCCTAATCTGCCGCCCCCAACGTCGCCGCCACTATATTAAATGTATTAACCCCTAAATCTAAGTCTAACCCTTACCCTAACACCCCCTAACTTAAATATAATTTAAATAAATCTAAATAAAAATGACTATTAATAACTAAATAATTCCTATTTAAAACTAAATACTTACCTGTAAAATAAAACCTAAGCTAGCTACAATATAACTAATGGTTACATTGTATCTAGCTTAGGGTTTATTTTTATTTTACAGGCAAGTTTGTATTTATAGAATTTGTAGAATAGTTACTAAATAGTTATTAATTATTTACTAACTACCTAGCTAAAATAAATACAAATTTACCTGTAAAATAAAACCTAACCTAAGTTACACTAACACTACACTACAATTAAATCAATTCCCTACATTAAATACAATTAAATCAATTAAATTAGCTAAATCACAACCCCCCCCACTAAATTACAGAAAATAAAAAACAAATTACAGATCTTTAAACTAATTACACCTAATCTAAGAGCCCTATCAAAATAAAAATACTGTTGGGGGAGTTGTTTGTATTTTTTTTTTACAGGTAAAAGAGCTGATTTCCGCAAAAGGCCCTTTTAATGGCTATTGATAGTTTAGTTTAGGCTAGGGATTTTTTTTATTTTGGGGGGGGCTTTTTTATTTTGATAGGGCTATTAGATTAGGTGTAATTAGTTTAAAGATCTTGTAATTTGTTTTTTATTTTCTGTAATTTAGTGTTTTTTTGTGTGTGATTTAGCTAATTTAATTTAATTTATTTAATTGTATTTAATGTAGGGAATTTATTTAATTGTAGTGTAGTGTTAGGTGTTAGTGTAACTTAGGTTAGGTTTTATTTTACAGGTAACTTTGTATTTATTTTAGCTAGGTAGTTATTAAATAGTTAAAAACTATTTAATAACTATTCTACCTAGTGAAAATAAATACAAACTTGCCTGTAACTATTAGTTATTTTGTAGCTAGCTTGGGGTTTATTTTACAGGTAAGTATTTAGTTTTAAATAGGAATTATTTAGTTAATGATAGTAATTTTATTTAGATTTATTTAAATTATATTTAAGTTAGGGGGGGTTAGGGTTAGACTTAGGTTTAAGGGTTAATAAATTTAGAATAGTGGCAGCGACGTTGGGGTGGCAGATTAGGGGTTAATAAATGTAGATAGGTGGCAGCGATGTTAGGGGCGGCAGATTAGGGGTTAATATTATTTAACTAGTGTTTGCGAGGTGAGAGTGCGGCGGTTTAGGGTTAATATGTTTATTATAGTGGCGGCGATGTTCAGAGTGGCAGATCAGCGGTTACAATTTTTATTATAGTGTTTGCGATGCGGGAGGGCCTCGGTTTAGGGGTTCGGTTTAGGGGTTAATAGGTAGTTTATGGGTGTTAGTGTACTTTTTAGCACTTTAGTTATGAGTTTTATGCTACGGCGTTGTAGTGTAAAACTCATAACTACTGACTTTAAAATGCATTAGGAATCTTGACGGGGTAGGGTGTACCGCTCACTTTTTGGCCTCCCAGGACAGACTCGTAATACCAGCGCTATGGAAGTCCCATAGAAAAAAGGGTTTACGAACTTTACGTAAGTCGGTTTGCGGTAAGGCCAAAAAAGTGTGCGGTGCCCCTAAACCTGCAAGACTCGTAATACCAGCGGTAGTAAAAAAGCAGTGTTAGAACCTGTTAACGCTGCTTTTTCAGCTTACCGCAAAACTCGTAATCTAGACGAATATATTTTATTCATAGGTTATTAAACAAATTTAAGAAAATCTATTTATCAAAAACACATTTATCTCTGTAAATAAATGTTAGATGTCCCACAGGCTGATATTTATAAAATAAATAATACAAATCTGATTCAAACAGACTTAAAGGGACATGAAACCCAACATTCTTCGTTCATGATTCAGACAGAGAATACAATTTTAACCCCTTCGTGACCAGACCACTTTTCCATTTGTTGACCGTCTGGGACCAAGGCTATTTTTGCATTTCTGCTGTGTTTGTGTTTAGCTGTAATTTTCCTCTTACTCATTTACTGTACCCACACATATTATATACCGTTGTTCTCGCCATTAAATGGACTTTCTAAAGATACCATTATTTTCATCATAGCTTATAATTTACTATAAAATAATATATAAAATATGATGAAAAATTGGAAAAAAACACACTTTTTCTAACTTTGACCCCCAAAATCTGTTACATATCTACAACCACCAAAAAAACTCATATGCTAAATAGTTTCTAAATTTTGTCCTGAGTTTAGAAATACCCAATGTTTACATGTTCTTTGCTTTTTCTGTAAGTTATAGGGCAATAAATACAAGTAGCACTTTGCTTTTTCCAAACCATTTTTTTTTTTCAAAATTAGCGATAGTTACAGTGGAACACTGATATCTGTCAGTAATCCCTGAATATCCCTTTACATATATATATATTTTGTTTTAGTAGACAACCCAAAGTATTGATCTAGGCCCATTTTGGTATATTTCATGCCACCTTTTTAACTGCCAAATGGGATAAAAAAAAACAAAACAAAAAAAAGTTCACCTTTTCATAAACTTTTTCACAAACTTTAGGTTTCTCACTGAAATTATTTACAAACAGCTTGTGCAATTTTGACATAAATGGTTGTAAATGCTTCTCTGGGATCCCCTTTGTTTAGAAATAGCAGACATATATGGCTTTGGTATTGCTTTATGGTAATTAGAAGGCTGCTAAATGCCGCTGTGCATCACACGTGTATTATGCCCAGCAGTGAAGAGGTTAATTAGGGAGCTGTATGGAGCGTGTAGGGTTAATCTTAGCTTTAGTGTAGTGTAGTAGACACCCACAAGTATTGATCTAGGCCCATTTTCGTATATTTCATGCCACCATTTCACCGCCAAATGCGATCAAATAAAAAAAAAATCGTTAAATTTTTCACAATTTTAGGTTTCTCACTGAAATTATTTACAAACAGCTTGTGCAATTGTGGCACAAATGGTTGTAAATGCTTCTCTGGGATCCCCTTTGTTTAGAAATAGCAGACATATATGGCTTTGGTGTTGATTTTTGGTAATTAGAAGGCCGCTAAATTCCGCTGCGCACCACATGTGTATTATGCCCAGCAGAGAAGGGGTTAATTAGGGAGCTTGTAGGGTTAATTTTAGCTTTAGTGTAGTGTAGTAGACAACCCAAAGTATTGATCTAGGCCCATTTTGTTATATTTCATGCCACCATTTCTCCGCCAAATGCGATCAAGTAAAAAAAAAAGTTCACTTTTTCACAAACTGGCTTTGGCATTGCTTTTTGGTAATTAGAAGGCCGCTAAATGCTGCTGCGCACCACATTTGTATAATGCCCAGCAGTGATGGGGTTAATTAGGTAGCTTGTAGGGAACTTGAAGGGTTAATTTTAGCTTTAGTGTAGAGAGATAAGCCTCCCACCTGACACATCCCACCCCTTGATCCCTCCCAAACAGCTTGCATCCCTCCCCCAGCCCACAATTATCCCCGCCATCTTAAGTACTGGCAGAAAGACTGCCAGTACTAAAATAAAGGGCTTTTTTAAAATTTTTTTTTTTTTTTAGAAAATATATATTCTGCTGTGTAGGATCCCCCCTTAGCCCCCAACCTCATTGATCCCCCCCCCCCCAAGAGCTCTCTAACCCTCCCCCACTAACTATTTTTCACCATTTTGGGTACTGGCAGCTGTCTGCCAGTACCCATTTTGCATTTAAATGTGTTTTTTCTAAACTTTTTCTGTAGTGTAGATGCCCTCACTCCCCCTCCCAGACCTATTTTAAAAAAATAATTTCCCCCCTCCTCTCCCACCGACAACTGCCGCCGACCACCCTCTCCCACCGCTTCAAAACCAAAAAACGGCACCATCGCAGGTGCACACGTGTGCACGTGCACGCCCCCCGTGCGCGCATCCGACAATCATTTCCAACTGCTGGCCGGAAGATTGCCAGCGATGGGCTGCCCACCCGCCTCCCTGCAGCTGCTCCCACCCACCAACGATCGGCACAATCGCTGGCCGATGCAGAGAGGGCTACAGAGTTGCTCTCTCTGCATCAGTGTGCCAAAAAAGGTAGTGTAGGGATGCCTCAATATCGAGGCATCACTGCAATACCTTAAAAGCTGCTGGAAGCGATCAGGATCGCTTCCAGAGCTTAAAACCCCAGAGGACGTGCCAGGCACATTCTTGGTCATTAAGTGACCTCCTATGGAGGATGTGCCTGGCACGTCCTTGGTCGTTAAGGGGTTAAACAACTTTCTAAATGACTTCTATTATCTAATTTCCTTCATTTCTTTGGTATCATTTGTTGAAGGAGGTGCAATGCACTACTGGTTTCTAACTGAAGACATGGGCGAGCCAATGACAATCGGTATATTTATGCAGCCACCAATCAGCAGCTAGGACCTAGGTTATTTGCTGCTCCTGAGCTTGCCAAGATAAACCTTTCAGCAAAGGATAATAAGAGATGGAAGCAAATTAAATAATAGAAGTAAATTGGAAAGTTGTTTAAAATTACATTCTATATCTGAATCATGAAAAAAAAAAAGCTTGGGTTTCATGTCCCTTTAAATAAGATTGCATTCATTGTGCTGCAAGCGGGGAGAGGTAAATGAGTATTGTGCATGGAAAGACGGGGTCTTGAAAAAAACTGTAGCCCCTTGACCCTGGCCTTAGGTTTCAAAATTATTGGTTTATAGTATTATTTGGTCATACACAACTACTTACAGAACATACCTAGATATGCCTTTTAAAGGGTGTATGAAGTTTGATGTTATCTTAAAGGGATACTGAACCCAAATTTCTTTCTTTTGTGATTCAGATAGAGCATTCAATTTTAAGCCACTTCCTAATTTACTCCTATTATTTTTCTTTGTTCTCTTGGCATCTTTATTTGAAAAAGCAGAAATGTAAGCTTACAACCTGGCCCATCTTTGCTTCAGCACCTGGGTAGCACTAAATGTAGCCATCATTTAGCAAGCACTATCCAGTGTCCTGAACCAAAAATGGGCCGGATGGTAAACTTACAATCCTGCTTTTTCAAAAAAAAGATACCAAGAGAATAAAGAAAAATGATAATAGGAGTAAATTAGAAAGTTGCTTAAAATTGCATTCTCGATCTGAATCACGAAAGAACAAATTTGGGTTCAGTATCCCTTTAAAGCAGGTTAGATATGTTATCTTTAGACATACCCCACAGTTCTCAACTGGGGTAAAACTAAGCACAATTTACCTTCATTTAAGGGAAATTTGACAGTAAATGATGATGAAGTGATGTAGAATAAATATATAAATGCATTTTTTTAAGAATATATATTAGTTGTTTAAATATTTAAGCTATAAGTGTAAATGTTTAGTTTCTATAAAGTGCTTTCTTTTCTAAACGTAATGGGAGCCTCCATGTTTGGACCTAACTTTCCTTTTTATCTCTTCTGCTGAGGACAAATAGTGACAAATACAAATCAGGCACTAAAATAAATAATAAGGATGTGTGGAAACCCTTTTAGAGAATTACTTTAGCAATCCTTCAGATGTGGCAGAAAGTATTGGTACGCTTACACTTTGTTTTAGATAAACGCACAATTTTCTCTAAACTAAGTAAAAATTGACAAAAGTATTTGGTATCCACCATTTTTTCAGCTCTTTCTATTATTATTGTTATTATCATTTATTTATTTATTTCTATAGATGTTGGATGGGAGTCAGAGCTGTATTTATAGAAGGCTCTTCGGAAAAATCTATTTTTCTTTCTTCTCATCCATTCTTGGGTGCTTTTTGAGGTCATTATCCTGCTGGAGGAACCATGACATGAGACACAGATTTCTGACACTGGGCAGTATGTTTCGCTATAGAATTCCTTGATAGTCTTCTGATTTCATTGTACCCTGCACGGATTCTAGGCACCCAGTACCAGAGGCTGCAACGCAACCCCAAAACCTCACTGAGGCTCTACCATGTTTTATGTAGGATGCCGTTCTTTTCTTTGAAAGCTTCTTTTTTTCCTTTTGTAAACAAGGACTTGTTGTGATCTGCCAAAACGCTTTGCTTTTGTTTCGTCTATCCAAAGGTCATTCTCTCAGGAGGACCGTGGCTTGTCAATGTGCATTTCGGCAAACTCTAGTCAGGCTATTTTTGTGTTTCTCTCTTAAAATTCAACGGTACCGATACTTTAAAATTCAACAGTACCGATACTTTAAAATACAATGGTACCGATACTTTAAAATACAAGGGTACCAATACTTTAAAATACAAGGGTACCAATACTTTAAAATACAAGGGTACCAATACTTTAAAATACAAGGGTACAATACTTTAAAATACAAGGATATCAATACTTTAAAATACAAGGGTACCAATACTTTAAAATACAAGGGTACCAATACTTTAAAATACAAGGGTACCAATACTTTAAAATACAAGGGTACCAATACTTTAAAATACAAGGGTACAATACTTTAAAATACAAGGATATCAATACTTTAAAATACAAGGATATCAATACTTTAAAATACAAGGGTACCAATACTTTAAAATACAAGGGTACCAATACTTTCGCCGCATCTGTATGTTCCAAACAACATTATTTACATAATCTCTTTTATTGCCTGTTTTATATATGTACCTAAATGTCTTCAGCGGGAGAGAGATAAATAGGAAACTTAAGTTCAAATATTGCAGAACCCATTACTTTATAGAAACTCTGTGGAATTTAGAAAACCGTCATGTTAAATTACAGGAAAATGGGACAAAATAAATAATAAAACAATATTACTTTTTTTTTTTCTTTAACAGATAACTAAATATTTTATATTACAGTCTCATACTGTTTAATATCTCTCTAAGATACTTAGGAGAAATGTGCTGATGTGGTGCTGAAATTGGTTCCAGGTGTGCATTCTCCGCAGTGTAACCTTGTACTTATGCATCAATATGTGGATTGACCTTTCAATCTGCTTTGGGGTTTGTGTCACTAGAGTTTATTTTCTTTCATGCAATTTGGTCACTCAATAATAATACAAATATTGCTCCTCTCGGGTTCCTCAAGTAAAACCCCTTCATCATAATATCTCTGGTTATTTAGACAGGAACACTTGTGTATCCCTTATCTGTGCACAATTGTAAGTAATAATAACTGTGTTAAAGGGACAGTTCACCCAATAAAAAAGTTTTAATGTTAGCACTAAAACAGTGATTACTTTTACTAGAAGCATTATTGTCAATACATGTATATTGCAAATATGTTTATTCAAAAATGTAATTTATCTATGCGCATTTACATTTTTACTGTAATTTACCTTTAATACAACCAGGCTTTTCAAGAGGTTTATCCCTGAACTGATCTTGATTTATGGTGCTAAAAATTTCTTGTTCTGTGCAACAGTTAATTGCTGACATGTTATGAGTTTCCTTGACTTCTATATTTACAATGAAACAATTTAACAAGGGCTGACAATCAGGGCCGGATTTACATCTCAGGTGCCTGTAGGCACAAAAACCTGAAGCGCCCCCCCCACCCCCCCACCCCCCCTAGAAAAAAGTGGAAAAAATGAGGACTTTTTTTTATTATTATTTAGGACAACTAAAAATAAATATTAGATGTAAAATTACATTTTCCCTTTTATGGAGATACACAAATACACACACCAATTGCAATATTTGTTGTAATGGAAGCTACACCAAAAATCAATATTCACTTGACTCAAATGGCCATACAATTTCTATTATGTATAACAAAAACAAATCATGTTAAACTTTTAATGCAAAATATTCTAAAGAAAACCCTATTTAAAGGGACATCAAATGTGACAGTTTGCTGGGCATTTTATTATTCCACTAGTGCTTGCAGAGAAGTGTGTTAGCCTCTTGCAAAAGAGTTAAACACATAGTCAATGTCAGTTCTGAGACAGCAATACACATCTGTGCAGACCCAGATGGGCTCATAGGACATGTTTATTGACAAGCCATTAGTGTATTGCTT
The DNA here is from genome assembly GCF_027579735.1 of Bombina bombina. Lineage (NCBI taxonomy): Eukaryota > Metazoa > Chordata > Amphibia > Anura > Bombinatoridae > Bombina > Bombina bombina. The sequence continues at coordinate 122,605,555 of NC_069502.1, read as the reverse complement.
TTCTGGAGATGACTTTGACTATGTGCTTAACATTTTGTTGGAGTCAAACACAGTTTTGTGTAAACAATAGCAATATTAAAACTAGCAGCATGCAAGCTCATCACCATCAACAACCTGTGCAGCCAGTGGAAGAAAATATAAAATGTAGGGAAAAAAATCTTGTAAACTCTGATATTTTTGGTACAAACACACACAGATGTTACATTTATTTTGTTCTGAAATATAAATATCATATGATGTTGCTCTCAAAGGAAAACATGGAATGTTGTAGATTATATGTAATCCAGGGGTCAACAAATGTGTTTAAAATTAGAATTTAGAAATTCAATGGGAGGGGTTTAGTTTTAATCTTTGCCCCTCTCTCCTTCATGGCTCCCTCAACTGCTGTAACATATTCCCAATGAAACACTCGACTTTGTAGGCACCTGGCAGCACAATTCTTACTAAAATAAATGCCCTCATAAAAAAAAAAAAAAAAAAAAAAAAAAAATTTTTTTTTTTTTTTTTTTTTTTTTTTTTATTATTGACAGGCAGGCGCCCCTCACTGCAAGGCGCCTGTAGGCACATGCCTACTGTGCCTAATGGGAAATCCGGCCCTGCTGACAATATGTGACTTAATCATACTAATCATAACAATGGTTGTTCGTGAGTAAAACATTCCACATGGCCCCACAATGCTGCATCACTTCCTAGTCTTGGGAGCTCCAATATCACAGGGTGTCCTTGAACGTTATTAGATGGAGAAGTAAACCTGTTACACACATTTCCAAACAACCCTTATTACTCAGGAATCTCTTCTTGCCTCAGTTAAGGGTACACATTGTAATAGGACAAAAAAAAGTTTCATTATATGTAGTAACAACACTTTGTAGTATACTTTCATTTTTTTTATTTTGCATCTTTTATTTTAATTTAAATCTGAAAATTGTGTTTTTCCATTTATGAGCATTGGAAGATCACACTACAGACTTCACAAACCTAACATTGCCACATATATGTCTTTAAAGGGACAGTGTACTGTAAAAATGTTTTCCCCTTTAATGTAACAATGATCCATTTTACTTGCAGGAGTAAATGGACAGTAAACATTCAGATAGAACATGCAATTTTAAACAACTTTCCAATTTACTTCTATTATACAATTTGCTTTGTTCTTTTGGTATCCTTTGTTGAAGACTAAACCTATGCAGGTTGATAGGAGCTTAGGAGTGTGCATGTTTCTACAGCAGTCTCAGTAGTGTTTGCAGCTATGTATAAAGCTGCTATAAACAATGTTGCAAACACTGCTGCCAGGTGGCATAAAACATGTGGACGCTTCTGAGCTCACTAAGGAGTACTATTTAACAATAAATAACTATGCTATATACAAAATCAAACCCAAATTAGCAATTTCCCATACTTTTTATAATCTGTAGCTTGTAAACAGTCATTGGAAACACATTAAGGGGAGTTACAGGGATGTGATATAATTTGCGCCAAAGAAAACTAATGAAGGAAAGAGCTAATCTTTCCTAGATATATATCCCTCAACATATAAAGAAATAAGTGGAAAGCATAGTGGAAATAAAGGGAAGCGCTAAGAAGCAAATTTTAAATACTATGGGGCATATTTATCAAGCTTTATCATAACAGCAGATATGAAGCAGCGGTCACAAAGACCGCTGCTCCATAACCTGTCCGCCTGCTCTGAGCAGGCGGACAGACATCGCCGGAAATCAACCCGATCAAGTACGATCGGATTGACTGACACCCCCCTGCTGGCCGCGAGTCTGCAGGGAGCGGCGTTGCACCAGCAGCTTTTGTGAGCTGCTGGTGCAATGCTGAATACGGAGAGAGTATTGCTCGCCGTATTTATCCGACAGACCTTGATAAACAGAGGCCATTATGTGTAATGATAAGGACTTTAACAGTTTAAAACTTCCAAATAATTTATTAGACAAAGTGTAAAAAGAAAAAAAAATATATAGATTTTCCACAGGTTAACATATATACACACGATTGGCCAATCTCAAAATTAAAAACTTCAGTAACACATAAAATTGTGGCACATAATAAAACCGGTTATTGGGTTACTTCTAAAATGAATAGCTTAAAAGCGTGATATCCACCAAAAACTGAAAAAACGTGCGCCTAATTGTAGTGTAGAGCTGCAGTATTATAATCCAAAATATGAGCAGTAAAGAACTTGAAAATGTCAATAGTGATCTCTATTTTAGTAGCAAATCGGGATTGGATGCTCCAAATAAGGCAAGGGGTGTATGGAGTATTGTCTATTGAAAACAATTGCAGCAAACTAATTGTGCATGTGTCCTGAGCACTATGGCCCCAATTTATCAAGGTCTGTCGGACCTGATCCGCATTGTCGGACCTGATCCGCTGCTGGTGCAACGCCGCCCCCTGCAGACTCGCGGCCAATGGGCCGCCAGCAGGGGGGTGTCAATCAACCCGATCGTACTCGATCGGTTGAATCGCGGCGATGTCTGTCCGCCTGCTCAGAGCAGGTGGACAGGTTATGGAGCAGCGGTCTTTGTGACCGCTGCTTCATAACTGCTGTTTCTGGCGAGCCTGCAGGCTCGCCAGAAACACGGGGCGAGCTTGATAAATATGCCCCTATATCACATCAGTGTTTGTAACTATGTTATACATTGTTGAGCACAAAAGGTCAGCAGCGTGTTGCAACAGTGTATGACATTGTTAAAATGTATATATGTATGTGAGTTTGTGTATATATATATATATATATATATATATATAAAATGATTTAATATGTTGAACAATTGCCCTTTAACATGCAGGATACACAGTATACAAAAAGAAAAAAAGGACTCTGTAGCAAATTTCAAGGGCTTCATTTAGATATAATAAGAAAATGGTTATAATATCATTTTATTAGGACATTAGCGTTTTGTTTTTTTTGGGCATCTTAGTGTTAACCTGTACAGCAGTGGGAGTTCTGCTTATCTGCCAGTGAGAAATCAATCCCTAAAATTAAATTGTGCACAAACTTGCTCTTCTTGTTAGTCTCAAAACCAAAATAAATAGCTTTAAAGGGACAATAAAGCCAAACTTAAATTGTCCTACAGATACAGCATGACATTTTAAAAACGTTTCCATGTACTTTAAATATCTAACTTTGTTCCTTTGGTAAAAATCCAACCTAGGTAGGCTCAGGAGCAGTAATGCACTACTGAGAGCTAATTGCTGATTGGCTGCACATATATTTCATTGGCTCACCTGATGTGTTCAGCTTGCTCTCAGTAGGGCATTGCTCCTCATTCAACAAAGGATACCAAGAGAATGAAGCAAATGTGATGATAGAAGAAAATTATAAAGTTGTTTGAAATTCTATGCTCTGTCTGATTTATGAAAGAACATTTTCGGGTTTCAAGTCTCTTTAATGTAATATTTTTAAAATATATCTATTTTAACATGTTTAAAGGGACAGTCAACACCAAAATTGTTATTGTTTAAAAAGTTAGATAACGCCTTTTTTTACCCATTCCCCAGCTTTGCACAACCAACATCATTATATTAATATACTTTATAGCATTCAAACCTCTAAATTTTTGCCTTTTTCTAAGTCACTACAGACAGCATCTTATCACATGCTTTTTTATTTGCTTTTCACAACAGGAAACTGCTAGTTCATGTGGGCCATATAGATAATATTGTGCCCGCGTCCGTGAAGTTGTGCACAACACAGCACTAATTGGCTAAAATGCAAGTCAATAGATAATATATAAAAATCATGTGATCAGGGGCTGTCAGAAAAGGCTTAGATACAAGGTAATCACAGAGTTAAAAAGTATATTAATATAACAGTGTTGGTTATGCAAAACTGGGGAATAGGTAATAAAGGGATTAGCTATCTTTTTAAACATTAGAATTTTTACATTTAACTGTGCTTTAAGTTGTATTCTTTTATATGCATAGGGTTATAGGATTTAGTTGTTGTCCCTTTAACCAATGTTTTGTATTCACTTCTCTGGCTGCTAATTCCTACATAATTGCCTATACTGTCAGTAGTTCACTCTGGCCCAGGAGTAAAACGTTCCTGTAATTCTCTCTTTACATAAACAGCAATCTCTTTCCCCGATCAGGCAGCTGTATCAGGAAACACTAGACTGTTTGTTTAAATTCTATTAGCAAGTAAAATATAAGTACCATTTACTTGTCAGCATTTAATTATTTCATGCCAACCACAGATATGCTGATGATCCTTTTTTTTTTTCTTTTTTCAAACAAAGCTTAGAAAGAACCAAATTCTGGACACTAAGAATCTTGGTATCTAATGACAACAGTACATGCATTGCAATCAGACTGAAAAGAGCAGTGAAGTATTTCTGAACAATGGTTTGTTATGTAAGTTCCCCTGATAGTGAGCTTTTGGCAAGAGAGGCAGCAGGTGACAGACTTCAAAACACAAGCTTCCGATGAGACTCTGTTATGGGTCACTGCTGTAATTTCTAGAGGCAATTACTGACCCTGTCAATTACACTGTGTAAACATACATTACTTCTGCATGTGGGGGGCCATAAAGCTGAATACAAACATAATATATATCTTTTCAAAGCAATTAGTGTTAATAAAATAAAATAATGGTTTTAAATGTATATGCTGCAATGTTATGAAGCATATTATTAAGAGAAATTAAACCATAACAAAACAAAGTTCCAATTTCTTTATATTTTTATATTATACATAGTCTTTTTATGCTCACAATTTGTAAAGCGCCAACTCCTACTAAGCATGTGCAGGGATTCACATTATATATGTATATGTATCTGTGATTGGCTAATGGCTGTCACATGATAGGGGGCAGGGAGAAGAAAGGACACTGAATTTTGTCAGAAAAAAAAATCAACTGCTCGTTTGAAATTCAAATGAAATATTATTACATTGTCTTTTTTATTATGATTTTGTCTACTGTATTTAATAGTATTTTAGCTCATGAGCTGAGTAGGGCATATCTGTAATAGCAAAAGTTTCCAGATCGGCAGATCAGAAGCTTATATATTATGACTGCCAGTCAAGCAGATGTGGGCGGTACTGCTTGTAATTGGCTGTGAAGCCTTTTCTATGAGAAAAACCCTGCATATAGGAAGGACTAGCACTGGTGTATGGGGGTACATTTTATATATGTATATATTACACAACACATTCATGTGGCAGCACTTTAAATTAAAAATTAATAATTTAAAAGATAACAAATAAATGAATGATGCAAAATAAATGGTGCACAGGAATTTCCCTTACCCAGATGGAGAAAAATTGATAAATACAAGTATCAAATAAATTTACGCACGCTTATAATGAAGAAACCCCCCATATACATGTGAGTATGTGTGTATATATATTTGGTCACTTTTTGTGGAACAGATATGTACTACTCCATACATTTGTTAATATGCTTTCATGAAAAGTTTAGGGTCTAGTTAGAAGGAAAGATCTTGTTGGTCATGTTGATATGAACATGTAGCTGGATAAATAAAGTTAACTTATTTTCTTGTGTAAGATGCATGACCCATTTTTTATAAACAAACTTTTTGGAGAACAGCACCCACTTAACAGGATATTCAATAGCTAGATATATCTTACACCTTGCTTTGTGTGTATGGTTGATGTGCAGTCACTAGAGGCAGGTGAGGCAGTGCTTCACCTCTCATATGGGCAAAAATATATATTTTTTTATTGGCTTTAAAAAAAAAAAAATTGCAATTTTTTTTTGCCCAGCATTTTTTTTTTCACAGCTACATGTTGTGCAATGGAGAGGCACAAGCAGGTCTGCCCACCATTACACAACATGCTGCGCCACCTACTGGATGAAAGTGGTTAAGATCATTGCATGGCCCATTAACTGCTTATTTGAGGCAGTCCTATTTGGGCTGACCCAATGCAGTGAGAGGCATTAGTAAGTGGAACTTAGGGTTGGGGCTGGATATTAAATCATATAAAACAAAACAAAAACAGAAAAAAACAACTTTCATTTATTTTGTTGCTGTCCTGTGAAGCTGCAAGCTTTGCTAAAGTGAAAAAGAGAGTTCTGTTCTTCCCCTCTAAGTGAAGTGGAATGTGCCACCGTCAGTTCCTTACATACAGAGCAGGAAGAGATGCAGAGAGAGCAGTGTTTTAGCCACATCTTATTGAAGTAAGTTCTGATTTTACTGAAAGGGATTCTGTTAGTGAAAATTATAATTTAATGAATGTGGTTTAGTGTTTTTGTTTTTTTTACTCTTTTACAGCAGTTTAAAGATCATTTTTGTATTTTGTTTACTCAAAATTTACACCCACTAACTTAGCAGCTTGCCTCTGTACTTCACACTAATTTATAGTCTCACTTTCTGAACTCTCTGTAGCTCTGCTGTTTTATTACTTAAAAATGCAGTGGTCCCTCTCCCCCCCCCCTTGGTGTGTGTGTCTCTATCTATCCATCTCTCTCCTTATGTGTAGTTCTCCCCCATGGTCTCTTTCTCTCTTCCTCCCCCTCTGACTCTCTCATCCCTTATGTGTCTCTCTAACCCTCTGTGTGTGATTGTCTCTCTCTCTCTCTCTCTCTCTCTCTCTCTCTCTAACCCTCTGTGTGTGATTGTGTCTCTCTCTCTTTCTCTCTCTCTAACCCTCTGTGTGTGATTGTGTGTCTCTCTCTCTCTTTCTCTCTCTCTCTCTAACCCTCTGTGTGTGATTGTGTGTGTCTCTCTCTCTCTCTAACCCTCTGTGTGTGATTGTGTCTCTCTCTCTCTCTCTCTCTCTCTAACCCTCTGTGTGTGATTGTGTCTCTCTCTTTCTCTCTCTCTAACCCTCTGTGTGTGATTGTGTCTCTCTCTTTCTCTCTCTCTAACCCTCTGTGTGTGATTGTGTCTCTCTCTCTCTCTTTTTCTCTAACTCTCTGTGTGTGATTGTGTCTCTCTCTCTTTCTCTCTCTAACCCTCTGTGTATGATTGTGTGTGTCTCTCTCTCTTTCTCTCTCTAACCCTCTGTGTATTATTGTGTCTCTCTCTCTTTCTCTCTCTCTCTAACCATCTGTGTGTGATTGTGTCTCTCTTTCTCTCTCTCTAACCCTCTATGTGTGATTCTCTCTCTCTCTCTCTCTCTCTCTTTATTTTTCTCTAACTCTCTGTGTGTGATTGTCTCTCTCTCTCTCTCTCTCTCTCTCTCTCTTTCTCTCTCTAACCATCTGTGTGTGATTGTGTCTCTCTTTCTCTCTCTCTCTCTCTCTCTCACCCTCTGTGTGTGATTGTGTCTCTCTCTCTTTCTCTCTCTCTAACCCTCTGTGTGTGATTGTGTCTCTCTCTCTTTCTCTCTAACCCTCTGTGTCTCTCTCCCCCCGTCTCTCTCTCCCTCTCCCCCTGAGTGCTTTTCTGTGTTACTGTCTACCTTTTATTTATTTAATTAATGAATTGGTAGTGCCATCTGATGGTGTGGCTTTATTTAAAGGGGTGGAGTCAAGCGCCCCACCATCTTTAAATTTCACCAGCCGCCACTGGATCAAGACATTTTTATATTTACTGAATAATGAAAGAATCTATAAGCATAATTTGCAGCATTAAAGTAAAAAGTATGTTTTAAACATATTTTAATGGGCATGGATTTCTAGATCTCATAATCAGAGCAAGCATTTTGTTATCTGGCAAGAGTTTCTGTTACAATCCTTTTAGACTAAAATCAGATGTTTACTAAGTTGACCAGTTTTCCAAGACACCATTTAAAGGGACATGAAACCCATATGTTTTCTTTCATGATTTAGAAAGAGCATGTAATTTTAAATAACTTTCAAATGTACATCTAATATCTAATTTTCTTCATTCTTTTGATATCCTTTGTTGAAAATCATATCTAAATATGCTCAGTAGCTGCTGATTGGTGGCTGCACATAGATACCTCATGTAATTGGCTCACCCATGTGCATTGCTATTTCTTCAACAAAGGATATCTAAAGAATGAAGGTGTATCCTAGCCACTGCCTCACCAGCCTCTGACGTCACTGCACGTCACTGGTAATTTGATACTGCATAAGACACGTTGATCTGATTGGAGCACCAGAACGTGTAAAATAAGTGACAAGATTTTCTATTAGATAAACATCAGACTTGGGTACAATTAACTTGTGAATGTGTTGTTATTATTTGTATTTTTTAGCTATAAAGCATCATCATATACAGCATTATTGTGATGTTCAGTCTAAGGCTAATATTTACCAGAAGACAATAATGTCAGTGATAAATGTGTATCCTCTACAACTGTATTTCTAATCTTGTATACTAGTGACTAACCCTAAACTGATATGTTATCTCTTGGTTATTAGAGTGCCAGTCAGCTTCAGCCCTTTCCTTGATGACCAAAAGATGCCAGGGTAGGAGAAGCTGCAGTATCTATGCCAGCATCTATGAGTTTGGAGATCCGTGTTACCCTGGTGTCCGCAAGCACCTTAATGTCATCTACACCTGTGGTGAGTCTGATGCTAATTAATTCTTCATATTTACACTATAGAGTTCTGGTAGCAATGTCCTGGTTTCATATTATTTATAGTCTAAATGTTATGGTGTATTCAGGTTTTATATTCACTAACTTCAAAGATGATAGTGTTTAATTTGTCTCCATGTTAGGTTCATCGCATTGTGCAGTGGGTCTCTCTAATGGATAAAATGAACCGTTGTATCCAGTTATTATTTTATTCTTTACATTTAAATATTGTTTTATTCATTGCTTTTTTCCCATCTTTAACATGAGTGGACTAGTAACCATTGCAATAGTCACGTGAGACCACTTATCCTAAGATCATAATGCAAGCTGTGAATAGTTTAGTTTTAAAAGGAAGAACAATAACAGTTTATTGTTCACCATTTTGCTAATTCACATGAGTGCCTCTTCAGTCATGTAGGTATAAATGTATGTTCTATATCTTCCTGCTACTTACAGACTTTTCTGGGGGCTTAATTTACAAGTCCGTCAATAAAAAAGCAGTTATGACCATATTTAACTTCATTGCACACCTATACACTGATAAATAAACCTCACACATTTACACAAAGGTGCGCTGAGTTAATGATAAGCTTGATAAATAGATACTTTGGAAGCCTCTTCGGCATTCAGATGAAAGGTATACCAGCTTTATCAATATGTTATCTGTGTAATTTGAGCCTTTGCAAGATTAATTTATACAGTTTTACTGTTTTTCTGTTTGTTATCACTGCCTGTGCTTGTGTAATACTCAATTCAGTCTGTTTGAGTTGTCTGAGTATTTCGTTTTTATTGCAGGTGCTTTTTATGTTGTAAATTTCTTAAAAGGAATAATACATAAATATTCTGTTAATAAGGACATAAAAGTCATATTTGAAATTCACAGCTTTGTATACAGTTAGAATAGTTTGTGTGATGTTTTTATGTTTGTAAAACTATTTGTTAAATGTTACTACTGGTTAGATAATGATTTGCACTGTAATCTGCGGTGGCTATAATATGCTTATATGTTAATTTGCCTCACACAGATGGCAAATTTTCTTTAAATATGTATCAACCCCAACCTCTGCATCAGCTTGCCTAAGGTCATATGCATTAAAGACAGTTATGTTCATGTGGCATGATATACGTAGGCCAGAGTACAAACCTAATGACCGTAGGACTTATTATATGCAGACAACTGCAGATGGTGGAAATAGGTCAATTATATAATGCAATGCTAGCATCTACAAAATGATTGATTTTTATTAGAAAATAGGCTACTCTATTTCTTTATATTACACTCCCCTTTAAAACCTCTATTGGATGTTTATTTAAACCACTAAGAACATATTCTACAGAGATGCTGACTGCCACTCAGTGTTCCCAGCAGCTCCTGTACAGTGTGCAAGTGATGTCAGTTAATTAAACCAATTAGCTGGGCAACATACACCACACAGTGTATTGCACTGACAGAGGTAGACTGAGACCAGCCCCCTAAGCCCCACCCTCAACCCACTGCCTGCCTGCCTCACCCCCACCAGGGCCCCAAACTCCCAAGAGAGGGCCCCCAACATCAAACTCCAGGCCCCCCACCACCTCTGACCCCTTATTACAAGGCTCCCACAGCAACAGCCCTCCTATCCAGACACAGGGCCCCCACTCCAGAGACAGGGCATGCAGTCTGTCCACACTGTTTACTTGCTGCTAGCATAGCTATAGGCACTGTACTAGCTCCTAATTATTGCCGCCTGCCCCATCTTACAAACACTAGTGCAGCTGTCCCATACTAAAAGTTACCTGCTTGCTGCTGCCTGCTCCCTCACAGTCACAACCGCTAGAGTAGCTCAACTGTCACTGCTGCGCTAGCTCATTTAACTGTGAGCAAAAATAACACACAGGAGCCCCCCCCCACACTTGGAACACCCCCCACAAATGTGCTGGGCCCTCGGTTCAGGTCCTATGCCAGGGCCGCCACTAGAAATTTTGGGGCCCCTGACTTAACCATTGATCAGCCGCCCCCCCCCCTTTGACATGTGCAATTTTTGACCAAATGACTAAAACGTATATATGCACTTTATTCTTAAGTGTCTATTTAAACTTGGAAATGTTGTAAAGGTAGTAACATACAGACACACTCATACACTGAAACACACACTCACACATAAGGATTCACATATAGACACTCTAGCAGACACGCAAAGAAACACACACACACACACTCAGACACCCAAACAGACACTCAGCACTTGATGACATTGACCTGACAAGTAATGAGGTAGACTACAGTTTTTGAGATTTAGAAAGCAAAATATGGAGTTCTGATTATCTTTTTGTAAAGGAAGATGCCAACTAAATGATGACAACAGCATGCAGTGGCTGAAAGGAAGGGCCCTGAACTGCTGAAACAATAATTTAAAGGTTAAATGGTGGATTAGGTGACTTCCGTAAAGGTCTCATTAGTCTCAAAGTCTGTAGAAAGATGTGAATAATCAGTAATAAGGTCAAAATATCCTAAAAAGGAACAGACAATGGGCACACCCACACACACAAACTCAAACTTGCACATACACCCAAGAAAACACCAACAGAGACAGCCTCAGAAAACACACAAAGACATATATGCACACACACACACAGAGACACCCACAGAAAACACACAAAGACATACACACACAGAGAGAAAACCACATAAAACACACAAAGACATACATACACACACCCTCACTAAGACATCCACAGAAAACACACAAAGACATCCTCACAGAGACACCCACAGAAAACACACACCCTCACAGAGACATCCACAGAAAACACAGACATACATATACACGTACACACACACCCTCACAGAGACATCCACAGAAAACACAGACATACACACCCACCCTCACAGAGGCATCTAGGGAAAATACACAACGGCAAACATACACATACCCTTGCAGAGACACCCATAGAAAAAGCTCAAAGACATATGCACACAGCTTCACAGACATCCACAGCAAATGCACAAAGACATACACACCAACCCTCACAGAGAGACCCACAGAAAAAAAATACATACACACTCATAGAGACACAAACCAAAGCACAAAGACATAAACACAGACACCCACAGAAACACTCACAGGTGGAATCATTTATGCACCTTGCATCCCCTAAATCAACAGTGTGTGACATGCATGATAAAAAAATTTCAGAAATTAAGAGATCACTTTTTAAAGAATCATATTTGTAAATGTGTAAACAAAAATAATTCTGTGAATTCAAAATTGTACATTAAAGGGACAGTCAACACCAGAATTTTTGTTGTTTTAAAAGATAGATAATCCCTTAATTACCAATTCCCCAGTTTTGCATATCCAACACAGTTATAATTATACACATTTTACCTCTGTAATTACCTTTTATCTAAGCCTCAGCAGACTGCCCCCTTATTTCAGTTCTTTTGACAGACTTGCATTTTAACCAATCAGAGCTGTCTCCATGGTAAATTCACGTGCATGAGCTCAATGTTATCTATATGAAACACGTGAACTAATGCCCTCTAGTGGTGAAAAACTATAAAAATGCATTTAGATTAGAGGCGGCCTTCAAGGTCTAAGAAATTAGCATATGAACCTCCTAGGTTTAGATTTCAACTAAGAATACCAAGAGAACAAAGCAAAATTGGTGATAAAAGTGAATTGGAAAGTTGTTTAAAATTGCATGTCCTATTTGAAACATGAAAGTTTTTTTTGGACTTGACTGTCCCTTTAATGATCTAGGTAGATGACTAGATGAAGAAAAGTACTTTTAAAAGGTTGACATATGTTTGTTTGTTTATTCCCTATTTTCCCCAACCAAGAGCACCACTTCAAATATAGTGTACAAATGTTCCCATCTGTCAGCTGTACTTATGGATTTTGAAAATGCTGTACTCTATATGGTCTTGGTGGAACCATAAGCTGTGGTACTCATACTATTAGATCTGGTTAAATGAAGGATTTAGGCTTGTTGGTATGTATTTCAAAATTTAGTCAGCTGTAGTGTAAACTGAACAGTTTTAAGTTAACCTGTCTCATTTCAAACACTGAGCAATCTTAGTCTGAGAGTATAACATTTTATGCAGATGTAAAAATCTTAGATAAAATGCCTCCTTGCATCTGGAAAGTCCTTGCATAAAGGGGCAGTAAACTGGAATGTTATATATATATATATATATATACACACACACACACACACATATATGGCATATCTTCCAAAAGGGCACCTACCATTTGTGTATTACACTGCTGCCAAAAAAATGTGTTTTTATGGACCCCTGGCGCCACCATACAACTACTACCACACTGAAGTTACAATCCGAAATTGCACAAAGAAATAAAAAACATTTGCTAAGTAAGTCCTACCTCCTCTGCAAATGAAAGTGATCTGCCGTCTGACTCAGGCACACACTGTACAAAGTGCCAAGTCTGTCTCTCACTGTGCATAGTGGTTTAGTGCACACTCAGAAATCCTCTCAAATGCTAATACTTTACTCCTTGTAATAAAATTTCCCATGCTCAATTAGCACTCTGCTGTAGTTCCCACTGGTGGCTGCCAAAATTAAAAAGAAAAAAAAATTTTTTTTTGTTCTTGCCTCATGGGCCCCCCCTGGCCCATTGGGCCCCTGACAGGAGTCACCCGCTGATGGCGGCCCTGTCTATGCCTGTCTGCTCAGCCTGCCCCTGCACACTGATAGTATGAAGACAGCTTTGGCTTGTATTAACATATCAAAATATTATCTGCTAGTGCAGACTGAAAACATTTCAAACTTGAAATCAGTGATGACTAACTTCCTAACAGGGGGGCTGCAGAATTATATTTTGAAAGTCTTAAGGGAGGTAACATAATTTATGAGTATTAAACACACAAATAATAATATATTTCCTAAAAATGTCTAGTGACACAGGAACACTTTTATGTAAAGTTGCAGAGTTACTAATTACCCATTCAGAGGGCTCTTGAGTTGTAGACAACGTGTTTCCCACCCAGCAGAAGACCCCAAAGCAGACACATATGTGTGCATAGGGCTGTATTTGGTGCACTGGCTCTAAATAATAAAAGCAGTAATATTCAGACAAAATACTTTCTCTCAAGTAATAACTAACACACACAAACTGACACCGTCTGCCCAATCTCTCACCCTGCCTGGCACTTAAACCCTCAAATTTGCTACAAAAGCTTCTATGAAACACTTTGCTTTGAGAAAGTACAGCCGCGAGCGGAGAAAATAAGTTTAAGCGCGCACTGTCATGCTTTCTGTCACTGTACAATTTACTGAATAAAAGTAGACATCTAACTCACAGAGCAAATGCTTTCTTTGTTTTTTTTTCTTATGTTGAAATGAAACAGCTTCTTAAATAGCTGACAGATAATTCTCAATTGATTGAATAGTTCATGTAGTCAATTATTTGCGCTGTATAAGTAATCAGATCATGTTCATACAAACACACATTTGTCTGAGCCAAGTGCATTCTGCATACTATACACAGACTGCATATAAACCTTATCATGTATACACACAGTTAGGATACATCTGTTATGACATAAGTCTATAGGAGTTTGGATTATGAGCCCATTTGCCCACACTTCTTGTTGAAAATAGTGATCACAACATAAGCAATATGTAATTACAAGAGCAAAACACAGGGGCCATAGGCATATTTAAAGCTTACATTTACATCTATGCCTTTTAAACACACAAAAAAAAACAACTAGATAGTATCTATGAGAAGAGTAACAATTTTAAAAAACAAACAAAACAATAAAACCTATGAACATTTTTACCTTACTTGTTCATTTGAAAGTACATACCACCCACTTTCATGTTGCATTATGGGTCCTACCCATGTTTCTAAACAAAGAGCTTAGAATGTGTGTGTGTGGCTTTGTATCAAAGGGCTGCAGTAGATACTTATATTTAACCCCTTAAGGACCAAGGTTTTTCTCAGTTTCCATTCTTTGTCATTTTTGCTCACTATTTGTTTTACCTTAATTATCGGCTCTTTTGTAAAGTGCAGCCATACATATTATACACAATTTTTAACAGAGAAACAGGTCTTTCTTATTATACCCTATATGGGTAAATAAAATAACCATAAATAGGGATTTAATACTGAAAAATGGGGCAAAATTGTTTTTGCAGTTTTCTTTATAACTATTTCTATTTTCTACATAACTATTGAAGCTAAAGAAGAATACCTACCGAAAACATTATGTTGTTCTGATTTTAGGAATACCCCATATGCCAAAGTTTCTAAGTTATTTATGCATCCAGTGATTGGCCACTGAGCATGTTACCAG